>NC_079194.1:270560341-270570341 GCF_029499605.1 Hyla sarda | reverse complement strand
AGTGTGTGTGTGTTGGGGGGTATTTATTATATAGTGTGTGTGTGTGTGTTGGGGGATATTTATTATATAGTGTGTGTGTGTTGGGGGGTATTTATTATATAGTGTGTGTGTGTGTGTGTGTGTGTTGGGGGATATTTATTATATAGTGTGTGTGTGTTGGGGGGTATTTATTATATAGTGTGTGTGTGTGTGTGTGTTGGGGGATATTTATTATATAGTGTGCGTGTGTGTTGGGGGATATTTATTATATAGTGTGCGTGTGTGTGTTGGGGGTATTTATTATATAGTGTGTGTGTGTTGGGGGTATTTATTATATAGTGTGTGTGTGTGTGTGTTGGGGGGTATTTATTATATAGTGTGTGTGTGTTGGGGGTATTTATTATATAGTGTGTGTGTGTGTGTGTGTTGGGGGTATTTATTATATAGTGTGTGTGTGTTGGGGGATATTTATTATATAGTGTGTGTGTGTGTGTGTTGGGGGGTATTTATTATATAGTGTGTGTGTGTGTGTGTGTTGGGGGATATTTATTATATAGTGTGTGTGTGTTGGGGGGTATTTATTATATAGTGTGTGTGTGTGTGTGTTGGGGGATATTTATTATATAGTGTGTGTGTGTGTTGGGGGATATTTATTATATAGTGTGCGTGTGTGTGTTGGGGGTATTTATTATATAGTGTGTGTGTGTGTTGGGGGTATTTATTATATAGTGTGTGTGTGGGGGGTGGGGGGATTTATTATATAGTGTGTGTGTGGGGGGTGGGGGTATTTATTATATAGTGTGTGTGTGTGTGTTGGGGGTATTTATTATATAGTGTGTGTGTGTGTGTGTGTGTTGGGGGTATTTATTATATAGTGTGTGTGTGGGGGCTGGGGGGATTTATTATATAGTTTGTGTGTGTGTTGGGGGTATTTATTATATAGTGTGTTTGTGTGTTGGGGGTATTTATTATATAGTGTGTGTGTGTGTGTGTTGAGGGTATTTATTATATAGTGTGTGTGTGTGGGGGCTGGGGGGGATTTATTATATAATGTGTGTGTGTGTGTGTGGGGGGGGGGGGGGTTATTATATAATGTAAGAAGGGAGGAAATTATACATGTGAGGGGAGGATAATAATGATTATTATAATCCTCCCCTCACATATATGTAACATCTCCCCCTCACATGTATAATCTGATAACCCCCTCCTCACATTGATAACCCCCTCACATATATAATATCATAATCAGATTATATGTGAAGGGATAATCAAAGTGAGGAGGAGATTATCAGATTATACATGTGAGGGGGAGATGTTACATATACGTGAGGGGAGGATTATAATAATAATTATTATCCTCCCCTCACATGCATAATCTGATAATCCCCTCCCCCCGTACGTATCCTGTACTGATCCTGAGTTATATCCCGTATTATACTCCAGAGCTGCACTCACTATTCTGCTGGTGAGATCACTGTGTACATACATTACATTACTTATCCTGTACTGATCTTGAGTTATATCCTGTATTATACTCCAGAGATGTACTCACTATTCTGCTGGTGATGTCACTGTGTACATACATTACATTACTTATCCTGTACTGATCCTGAGTTATATCCTGTATTATACCCCAGAGCTGTACTCACTATTCTGCTGGTGTGGTCACTGTGTACATACATTACATTACTTATCCTGTACTGATCCTGAGTTATATCCTGTATTATACTCCAGAGCTGTACTCACTATTCTGCTGGTGAGGTCACTGTGTACATACATTACATTACTTATCCTGTACTGATCCTGAGTTATATCCTGTATTATACTCCAGAGCTTCACTCACTATTCTGCTGGTGAGATCACTGTGTACATACATTACATTACTTATCCTGTACTGATCTTGAGTTATATCCTGTATTATACTCCAGAGATGTACTCACTATTCTGCTGGTGATGTCACTGTGTACATACATTACATTACTTATCCTGTACTGATCCTGAGTTATATCATGTAATATACTCCAGAGCTGCACTCACTATTCTGCTGGTGAGGTCACTGTGTACATACATTACATTACTTATCCTGTACTGATCCTGAGTTATATCCTGTATTATACTCCAGAGCCGCCATTCATATAACAGAACCTGAGGAGCCTCACAACAGTCGAATCTCAAATTTCCCTTAGGAGACTAGGTGAGTGACCTGCTGCTTCCACCATAGGTAATGTAAAGTGAGCCTTCATTTATCGCAATAGTTAGATTTTGCACAATCGGTGCCACACATTGTATAAGATGTCACTACTGCGATGATTGTAGGGTCACTTTACATTACTTATGTACTGAGTTATATCCTGTATTATACTCCAGAGCTGCACTCATTATTCTGCTGGTGAGGTCACTGTGTACATACATTACATTACTTATCCTGTACTGATCCTGATTATATCCTGTATTATACTCCAGAGCTGCACTCACTATTCTGCTGGTGATGTCACTGTGTACACACATTACATTACTTATCCTGTACGGATCCTGAGTTATATCCTGTATTATACTCCAGAGCTGTACTAACTATTCTGCTGGTGAGGTCACTGTGTACATACATTACATTACTTATCCTGTACTGATCCTGATTATATCCTGTAGATCTTTTATTAAAATTTCAAACATAACAATAAAAAAAAAAAAATTACAAAACATAAACATACCATATCCGACAGAACATATCAATATAGTGAATCATAAAACCAAACACCATAGCATAAAATACAACACCGGTCCACCCCACACTCATTCCTGCACACAAACAAATATATACAATATTTACAAAAGACATATTCCTATAATACCCATTATACCCATACCATACTAATAAACTATATACACTAATATACACTAATACTAAATGTGAATTTCCTGGCCCAGTTGCAATACCAAAAACCCAATACCAGTAATATACCAAAAAGAATAACAACAACAACAACAATAATATATACAAAATAATAAAAACCAACACAAACAAAATAACACCACTTTTTTTTTATTTTTTTTTATTTATTTTTTTTGGCCCTGAGCTGGTCCCGCATCCCATGCCCCCAGTGCATGCTACCAGACGTCCATGAACCAGTCCAGGATTTTCTGTATATATAAAAGTCCCATACAAACCCCCTCCCACCTTTTTAACCCACCACCCAACCTAAACTAAACCCAAACCCCAGGTGGCATCACACAATATATACAATATATACATTACATAAAATATACACAGACTAACAATATATACAATACATAAGTATACAAATAGACTACAAAAATAAATACAATAACAAATACATATAACACTATAAGCCAAACAACAAACCCCTAAAGCTCAAGTTCAGCGCCTGCAAGCCCTATATTACCATAAACCAACTGCTCAAAACAAAAAGACTAATGTGCCAGCATCAGCCCACCACCAGGGGGAGACAACGGGCTAAGGCACTTTAAAGGCAGAGCCCCTCCATAGACGAGAGGCCCTGCCAGCACCCAGCCTCTCGTACTCCAGAGAACGCACCTTCACCAGGTAACCGAGAATGTTCCTAACCACCACATCCACAGGGAGGATTTTACGCTGCGTCGACACTAAACACCGTGCGTTCCACGTGTAGTACCTAACCACTGAGCTGACTAGGAATAAAGTGCACCGGTCCCAGCCTCCAAGGTTTCTGAATGCCCCATAGGCCCATTCCGCATAGGAGAGACTGGCCAGCCGAGGCCAACCAATGGAAGCACCCACCCTGGTGTAAACCTCTGTGTTAAAGGGACAATGAAGCAGAAAATGCCCCATGCTTTCCAGCATGCCTCCACACTCTTCGCGGGGACATCCCCGGTCATCAGAGCTCCTGCACTTCAGATTGTCCCTCACACACAGTTTCCCGTGGAAACAGCGCCAAGTCAAGTCCCAAAACTTCAAGGGGATCCTGATAGAATTCAAAAGCTCTAAACCCACCTCCAGATCCCGACTTGGGCAGTCCTTGAGCGCCAATGGCCTCTGGAAATGAGAAGACAGGACCCTCTTGTCAAGGAATTTCCTCGACAGAGTCCTAATCTCCCCCATCCCCAGACCCCACCGACGAATAACCTTCAGAACCGGGGTAGCGTAAGCCGGGAGATGCCCGTGTGGTGTGCGAAGATCCTTCACTTGCCCTCCTGTCTCCCATTCCTGGAAGAAAGGCCAAAACCATCCCCTACAGGAGGATACCCACGGAGGAGCCCTCTCTGACCAGAGGTTTGCTATATTGGTCTTAAGAAAGGTATTCACTAGGAACACCACAGGGTTGACCATACACAACCCCCCTAGTCTCCTCGTACGGTAAGTAACCTCCCTCTTCACTAGGTTCAGTCTGTTCCCCCAGAACATCTGGAAGAACACACTGTAGACCCGGGTCCAAAGAGGTTCTGGCAACATGCATACACTGCCCAAGTATATCAGTAAAGGGAGCAGAAATGTTTTGATCAGGTTAACCCTTTCCCGGAGGGTCAAAGACCAACCCTTCCACTGATCCACCTTCTGAGCGGCGATCTTAAGCCTGCTGTCCCAGTTTTGTTTGGGGTAATCCCCTTGGCCAAATTCGATGCCGAGAACTTTTGCAGATTCCTGGGGCTCTGGAAGGGTGTCCGGGAGATCAAAACCAGGATCTCCCCCTCCCAGCCAGAGACTCTCGCACTTATCTTGGTTGATCTTGGACCCGGATGCCTCCGAGTAGCGGTCCACCTCTGACATCACCCATTGGCCTTCCTCTTGTGAGGAGACAAACACGGTGACATCATCAGCATACGCTACCGCCCTCAGAGCCAAATCCGGCACCGCCAGGTCCATTCTCACCCCCGCCAACGGTCCACAATCAATCCTCCTAAGGAAAGGATCAATTGCAAACACGTACAGCAACGGGCTCAAAGGACAACCCTGACGGACGCCAGACCCAACCTCAAAAGAGCGGCCAATCCAACCATTCACAAGCGGGAAACTCTCTGCCCCTGCGTACAAGGTCTTAAGCCAATCAACAAACCCCCCCGGCAGGCCATATCTCAGAAGAACAGACCAGAGGTATTCATGGTTAACCCGATCAAACGCTTTTGCCTGATCCAAGGACAGCAAGTACCCCTTCCAGTGGCCAGCCCTACCCTGCTCCACAGCCTCTCGGACACTGAGCACAGCACTAAATGTACTGCGGCCCGGAACAGAGCAATGCTGAGCCCCCGAAAGGAGCCGGGGTGCAAACTCCACCAGCCGGTTAAACAGCACTTTTGCCAGAATCTTTCGGTCCACATTGAGAAGTGCTATGGGACGCCAATTCTCAATGTGGGACGGGTCTTTACCCTTTGACAGGATGATCAGCGCTGACCTCCTCATTGACTTTGGCAGAGTGCCCGAGGATAGACACTCATTAAAAACCCCAGTCAAGAGGGGAACCAAAGTGTCCTTAAAGGTCTTATAGAACTCAGATGTTAAGCCATCCGGACCGGGGGACTTCTTGAGGGCAAGCCCATCAATAGCCATCCTGACTTCCTCTTCCCGGATCATCTCTGTCAAAACGTCAAGAGAGGAGTCTACTCCTGGTTCAGGGACGGTTTCAGCCAAGAAAGCTGATACCTTATCTCGATCTAGATCCTTCCTTCCCAAGAGGTGCGAGTAGAAGGATCTGACGACCTCCAGGATCCCTGATCTGGACCTTTTCAAGGATCCCGTACTATCAATCAGTCCTGAGACTATTTTACTATTCACTGACATCTTGCAGTTTCTGTAAGGGTCGGGCGAGCGGTACTTCCCGTAATCCCTCTCAAAAACCAAAGATGCGTGTCTGTCATACTGGCACTTCATCAGCAAGGACTTCACTCTGGAGATATCGTCACGACTACCTCCAGTCGAGACAAGGTTCTCAAGTTTCTTCCTCAGGCCCTGGTACAAACGGTACCTGTTTAGGCTTCTGAGGCCCGAGAGCTGGCGGAAGAATCTCGCAACCCTTTCCTTGAAGATCTCCCACCACTCTGACTTACTGCTACAAAGGCCCAGCAATGGTACCTGGCTCTGAAGAAAATCCTCAAAGGACTGTCTTATCTCCGCTTCTTCCAAGAGAGACGAATTCAGCTTCCAATAGCCTCTGCCCATCCGGGGGGTCTCTGTGACATTCAGAGAAAACAAAATTAAACAGTGATCGGAGAACTCCACCTCAACAACAGACACTGCTGAAGAGACGGCCTCCTCCTTTAAAAAAAACCTATCTATCCTAGACCTACAACTACCCCTATGATAGGTGAATCCCGCGTGGCCTGGGGTGTGCCGGATGTGGACATCCACCAGGCGAGCCTCACTCGCTATGCTATTAAGGGCGACGCTATCATAAGTCAGCTTGTCTCTGGCACCTCCCCTGTCTTGGGGCCTCGTGACAGCATTAAAATCCCCTCCAAAGACCACCTGCCGACTTGTAAAAAGATAGGGCTTGATCCTCATAAAGAGACACTTCCGGTCCCACTTAGACTGTGGGCCGTAGATGTTAATAAGGCGAAGTTCTTGTCCCTTCATGAGGACATCTAAGATCAGGCACCTCCCCATTTCTAACTCGATAACCCGTCGGCATTCTACCGCTGCGGTAAAAAGGACCGCCACTCCGCTATACGGCTCGGCCCCAAGAGACCAGTAGGAGGGCCCATTCCTCCACTCTCTTTTAGCCTTGTAGATAGATGACATATCTGTTAGCCTGGTCTCCTGCAAAAATAAAATATCAGCATTAATATGGGCAAAAAAATCATAGGCCACAAATCGAGCTGTATCTGACTTAATGCTGGCAACATTAATGGATGCCAGAGTCAACGGAGAGGGTGCCGCCATCGAGGGTGATTGAGTTAGACAGCTTTCTTTTTCCCACCATCCTTCCCATCCACCCCACCACCCTCCTCATCAGATGATGGTTTACCCCTTTTTAGTGAGATGGATGTGTCCATTTTCCCATTATATACTTTTTCCTCGTCCCCTGACTCTGGGCCAGTCTCCCCCCCTGAAGACATAGATTCCCCAGGGAGAGAGGACTCAGCGTCTCCTGTGAGCCCCCCCGCAACATCCGGAACCTCACCCACCGCCTCCTCCCCCTCCGAAGAGGAAATGTCGCGTAGGGCTCGGAACCGGTTGGAGAGACCAATCAGAGGGAGATCAGTTGTACCTTCCTTTGGCATCTGGCGGGTGGGAGAAGATATTACATCTCCTCTTTTTTTATTCCTCCGAGTACCCCGCTTTGTTTCTGCCCATCCCCCACTGTCCTCATCCGCGCTCTCACCATGGGAGGACAGTGAGGAGACAGCATCCCCCTCTTTGTGGATCCTCCCAATCTCCTCATCTAGTTCACTATCCCCCAGGGCCTCAGCAGTAAGACTGGCCGCAGGGACAGGATCAGGAGTCACCCCAGTTGGTTGATGCTCCTGTGAGTCCTGAATCTCCCTATCCCTTTGGCGCTTCTTGAGACGCCTCAGTTGGGCAGGCGTCTTCTGCTTACTTTTCTTCCCTGGCCCCTGTACCCCTTCATCCCCGACGGCCATCGCCCCAGCAGAATCCACCTCAAGGCTTACTCCCACCGGGGCAACAACCGCGTTGACAAAGGAACGAGGGCAGCGACTGAATGGGTGACCTAAGTCACCACACAGGTGACACCTAATCTCCGCACAAGATGCAGCGAGATGACCTATTTCCCCACACAGAGTGCACTTCTGCACAGTGCAATTGGCACTAAAATGTGTGGGGTCACCACATCTGTGACAGAGCTTCGGCTGACCCTGGTAGAAGATCTGGATACGATCTCTTCCGAGGAAGGTCGCAGATGGTATATGGGTAACTGTGTTTCCTGAACGCCTCAGTTTCACCATAAACGTCCAGGCCCCTGACCAGATGCCATATTCATCCCTGTTCTTTTTTGGGACCTCCACCACCTCTCCATACCGACCTAGCCACGTCATGATGTCAATACAAGAGAGTGATTCGTTACGGGTTAAAACGGTCACTTTCTTGACATTATTTTGGCGAGACACCGCCTGAATGGCAAAGTCTCGCCAGCCGGGTTCGTTCTTTACCAACTCATAATTCGACCAGAAGAGCTCAAGCCCCTCCGGCCGAACAAAGCTGATATCAAACTCAGGGGTACCATAAGGATGTATTAAGGCGTAGATGTCAGCTGCCTTAAAGCCCAACTTCAGCAGAAGCTCAACAACTTTAGATCTTGGAGGACATGTATCACTGCCTCTCCACCTCAGCCGGACCACATTCCTACGGAGACCACCTGGCCCGGCTGTAGGGAGGGACCACACATTACCCCCCCCTCTTTCCTCTCGGAAGGCTGAAAGACCATGTCTCTCTATCCAGAAGGATAGATCAACCTCCCTACCCTCTACATTGATCGATCTCTCCCCTCTCCTTAAGGCCCCCAGGAGACGCTGCTGCAAACTGCTCTCCCCAGAGCCAGAGGACGAGGAAGGTGCCCCCCTCCCCCCAGCGGTGACATTTGCGTAGCTGCGTACCGGTGCTGCCACCGCTGGGGGTGCAACTGGACCAGGCCCTACATCCCTACCACTAATCTGCGCCCCTTCACCACCCTCCTCCACATAATCCATACCCAAACCATTGTCACATGTTTTAGCTAATGTGCCCCCCATACCTCCACCCGTGCTACAGCCTAAACCACCATTCAAAGCCCCAGACAGATTATTAACAGATACATTCACTCCTTCATTCACTATTACATTAACTTTCTCACTCATACTGGCTGGACCGGTGCGTTCTGGTGCAGATTTTGTACCATCAGCATCACTGGGTACCAGAGCTGGAGCCACCACCACAGGACAGGTCACCGGTCCCTTATACAAGGACCGGGAAGCCTGCCTAGCCTGCTTATTAGCGGCCCCAACCCTGTTTTTATTGGTACCCTCCGCCTCATCAGTACTGGAGTTTCCTGCTCCTGGGCGCCGCTGATCTGGATCAGCGGCGCCAATACAAAATAGGGGTTTAAGTCCAGTCTTTCTGGGAGGCGAAGACATCTTAGCCCCGGCAGCTCCTCCACGACGACACCGCTGCTCCAAAGGAACAGCAGTGCCAACGCTCAGAGCCACCGGAGCTCCCGCAGCCGACTCTGGCACAAAATCGCCCCCCCCCTCCCGTTAGGGAGCAACCCAATGTGCCAGAGCCTTTACTGCCCATCGCTGGGCAAATATCACTGTCCGACCTCACAGCCGATACACTGTCTGCTCCACCACTGTTACTGCAAACAGCTATGGAGCTCACCGCCACACTAGACTCCATACTCTCCCCACTCTCCTGCACTGAGTCCACAGCAGAACTCAGGCTGGGCTGAGAAATGGGGTTCACACAGTGAGCTGACCCTGCGTCCAGTCTGGGGGGTTCAGGGAGGGGGGTATATAAAAAATGTTACCTGCTCCTGGAGCTTGGTCTTCTTTGACTTCTTCTTTTTTCTTCCCCCAGGTGCCTCCTCTGGTAACTCATGTCCAAATGTGAAGTCCTGGAGGAGACCTGGGGACTCCAGGAGCTGGATCTGGGCCATCAGCGCCCCTCCCTGGTGACTGGTGCTACTCTCATCCCCCGAACCGCCAGGGCCGCAGCCAGATGACATTGCCACTTGCCCTGCAGGGAGCCCACTGTATGGGGTGAGATGTTGCAGACCCCCGGGTGGATTTGGCTCAACATTATCGGCCTCCGCAACGTCTCCTTCCTCCTCCACCCGTGGCTGAAGCCCCCTCAGCTTTCTTTGCTTCTCCCTCTCCTTTTCTGCAAAGCGATCTTCATTCTGAAGCTTTTCTTTAAATGGCCCGCTGTTCTCCAAAATAAAAGTTTTCCTTTTCTTTAGATTGCTGATGCTGGTTTTAAGCTGTTTAATCCTTGCTGACAGCTCAGCCTTCTGGCGTTTTGACGCAGTTTCCATTAAAGCTTTTGCCTCCTGTACCTCCTCCTGGAGCCTATACAAGCTGCTCCTTGCTTCTTTATATC